>NC_056746.1:1000984246-1001004246 GCF_019279795.1 Protopterus annectens | reverse complement strand
CAACTTGCAATCGTCTGTGACCTTTGTCAGCCAGAGTCCCTTTGTGCTGGCCTGGACTTCAGATAAGTATATACCAAACAGGAGAGGACCCAGGACTGAACCCTGTGAGACTCCACTCGTGAATTGTTGGCAGTCTGACTTGGAGTCAGCTACTTTCACACTGTGGGTTCTATCTGTGAGGCAGTTTGCAACCCACCTAGTGATATAGGGGTTGATGCCTAGCTTACTGAGTTTTACTATGATTCCTGAATGGTGGATGGTATCAAAGGCCTTGGCCAGGTCAAGGTAGGCTGTATGAACCACCTTGCCTATATCCACAGCTCTGGTGATTGACAAGTCGACCAAGTTGAGCAGGCATGATCTACCTTTCACAAAACCAAACTGTGTGAGATCCAGAGTTTGGAGATTCCCTATAGCCTTGTTTATTAGGTCCATGAATATATTATAACAGAGGATACTGGAAGACAAGAGGTTAATCTCAGTCCAGCTAACTTTGAAAAATAGTCTGAAATTAAATTACCTGGTTTAGGCCATAAAGATTGTATCTTAAAATTCTGATTTCAGCCAGAGACAAAATGTCTGTAAAAACCAGGACTAGGAATCCTACTATATTGTCCTTAGGGGTGAATTAATTGCTACCCTGGAAAGGTGGATATTTTTGAAATGGTTTTATAGCTTCAAGATGCTATAACACATCTTAGCAAAGCTCTATGTGTGTGTGTATTATGACATATACGTGGCAGATTCTTGTTCATTTTCTAGTAAAGTGGGTAGTATGGGAACCAGAAGTCAGATGACCAGATGTGTGTGATGTCATTCTGTAAGCCACCACTCAAATGATGCTTTAATACTAAATGAGACAGAAGTGTCAGAGCAGTCTGTTTTTGAAACCTGACAAAGAAGAATTATTCACTCAATTCATCTTGCCTTGCTGTAGTAAGTAACCAGGAAAATATAGTGAGATTAGTTAAGTACTGTTTTCTGTATCTTTGTTAATCTATCCATCTGTGTCATTTTAATATTTCCTGTGACATGAAACTCTGGTGGTTATTGTAAATAGATATTTAGCATTTTCATGTTCTTTTATTATTTATTATTAAATATATTTAAACTTTTCATTGTGGCTGGTCTTTTAGAGAATATTTTAACCTTTGAGAGTACTTATATTTATTTGGTGACACTGTGGCCACTCCTGAAAGCTTTGTTGTTTGGTCAACATTATCATTTGTATTAGTATTAATTTTACTCAGTGTAATTGGCCACCCTTGTAAGAGCCTTAGAGTAGCTGGCTGGTGGCAGTGTAACTACCTTATAGTCTGGGTGAAGGGGAACAGCAGGTGAATCTGTGCCACCCTTTCTCAGGTAGATGTGTGTGTGTGTGTGTGTGTGTGTGTGTGTGTGTGTGTGTGTGTGTGTGTGTGTGTAAATCAAATTTCAAAGAGTGTGTGTGTGTCAACTACTTGGAGCAGGGACACAGGGACACAGAATACTTGTTTCACGGAGAGGGTGGTGGAGGACTTGGCTTGGAATGCTCACCTGAGGACTCAACTCTATAACTGTGTCAGCGGGGAGTCTTATTCTGGGGGCTGGAGATAAAGAGAGAAACCCAGCCCCAAGACTGAGTGTGTTCCCTCTGTACTCTTAAGGGAAATCATGCTTGGTGCAGAGAGCTGTATCTAGAAATACTGTGTGTATCTATTTTTGTTCCAATTGAATGTCCCTCACTGGTGTCCATGGTGAGGATTGTGACTCCTTTATCACTGGCCCAGAGAAGGGATGTCACATGCCCTACAAATTTTCTCTTTTTAAACAGTAACTTCTGGCCTAGATTTGGCTAAAAACCCTACCAGAGCTAGGGCAGGTCTTTCACTTAAGAAAAGACCTGTCACTATACTTGGTATTCTGCAAGCTGCTAAGAGGTGACCCATGTCTGCATACAGGGCATCCTCCAACCCATTACTGATGGATTTACTGCACATCAGCAAGTCAGATGGCATCAGAAATACCCAGTCTAGGGATTTAAACCTCTTCTACAACCTTAACAGAACACTATGGAGGGATAGCTATATCTCACAGAAGAAACCAAGAACCACCACGGGAAACAATACAACTCCAAAAAAAAGAAGCAGGGCCAGGGAAACAGAAACACAGTTCACACACTTTAATGATTGAGAGCTTTTGTATCGGTCTTCATCACAATCACATAAACCAAGGTTAATTGACTAAAATATACTCTCCAATTAGCTTCACATGACTGTGACCAAACAATAAAAAATATTTCAAAAATTCACAATTAAAATGACATTATGTTACATATAATCCATCTTGGATAACAAGCACTTGCCCATCAGCTCTTCTCTTGCCTCCCATTGGAATAAATGTCCTCTGTCCTTGAGAATTATCTCCAATGTTCATGAATTTAAGAAAATACTGAAACTGCATCTTAATAGTACCTGGTCTTGTCTCTGTAATCATCCAACTTGAACTCCTCCCCTACTGTAGCTCTGCTTCCTTCCTACTGCCTTTCTTTTCCTTCTTTGTTATCTTCTCTATCTTCTTACTCCTTACTTATAGTTATATGCTGATATTATTACTGCTGATATTGTATTGTTAAATTTATAGATATTTTGCATTTTACTGTATCTCATTGTTTTTACATTTTAAATCAACTACCAATCATTAGCGGACCGGAGTTCCGCTGTGGCGACCCCTAACCGGGAAAAGCCGAAAGACACAACACAACAACTGTTATTTATTTTTTTGTGGAGATTTTTGCCCTGGGCCTAAACTGAAAAATGGCTTTGCCCAGTTGGACCATCCCGGTTAACAAATGTCAAATAAATAAATAAATAAAAGCTATCCATAAATACACAAAACATAAGCTATAAAATAGTTAAATCTCATAAGATTTTAATTTTAAAACACTTCCAATCAAAATGGAGTCATCTTACAATGATACTTCTGCTGTGGAACAGACTTCCCATTCAAATAAAACATAGTTCATCCCCATACATTTTCAAGTGCAACTTAGCTCTATGGATAGGGAACTAAAATTTTACCCCAAAACTGCCCCTATACTACTAATGGACAGTGACAGCTGCTAAATGGTTTATCCCCCTCAAATTATCTATGGTGTGATCCCAGTTATTCTCATTGGGGTAATATATAATTACTGATCGTAGTATAGGTAAGGCCAATCTATAACCAAATGTGATAGGTCATTCCAAGTACAAAAAGGAAAAATGGCTATGCTTAAAATGGCCAGCAAGGGCATCTAGCCTAGTACTTACCTATGAACCTATAATATTCCTCTGTCCCATTCTCTTTGCCTATAATCTGATATCAGTCACTGGTAGAGATGACAGTCTCTAGCCTACAGTCCAAACATCTTCTTGGCCTCATCCCTCTCTATTACCTTTACCTCCATAGTTATTTATTTTTATTTTATTTGTCCTTTGGTAAGCAGAAAAGTCGAACCGAGTCACTGGCCCATTTTTAGTGGAGGCTCTGGGAGAAAAGTTCCATAACAGATTCACAAATATTTAAACAGTAGTTGATGAGTAATTATATGCAAGGTGAGAAAAACCCTGCAACAGATTAAATATTTTACAGTGAGCTGGAGAAAAAGGCTCCAGAAAACACACATAAATACATTTTACACTAGCTGATAAGTAAGCTATATACAAGGGGAGAAAATCACCACAACAGATGAAAACACAAGCAAAAAGGTCACACAAACAAACCAGATAGTAAAAACTTAGTCAAGCTAGGGTTTTTCACTGTGTGATACCCTAACTCTCTTGGACATCTAGGTCATAACTCTCAACTGTAGAGATTTTTGCAGAATGTCCAGATTTTGGACTTATATTTTTGGTCCATTTTTCATAAAACTATATTTTTTTCTGGCAAATTAGTGGTAAATCATTAAAGACTGAAGGTTGAAAATAATAACTGGCATTTGTGTTTCAGACTTGATATCCTTCAGAAAATTCATGTTATCAACTTTCTAAGTTTGTAAGAGCAATATTTAAAATGTTTTCCTATTTTTCAGCCTTTGTCCAGATTTAGTGCTTTACGATATTAAGAGATATGTGCTAGGTCCATGGGACATATGCAAATGCCTCCTTAAGAATATCAAGCCTTTTAGCTATATACTTTCTAAGCTTTATAGACAGATTCAGTGCAATACAGCCAAACCCCACTAGCTGTAAACATATTTATTTTATTTAATTATAGTTTGTTTGCCAGGATAGTCTATTGGGTCACGAGGAGCCCATTTTTAATGGAGTCCTGGGGAGAAAAGCTCCAGAAAATTACAAATTACAGATTTAACATAACAGTAAGTTATTAGAGAAATGTAATGTGCACAAATGAAGGCAAATTAAACAAATAGAAAAACACATATTAGTAGAGTACACATATTAGTACAAAGCAGTAAGAGTAATATTTACAAACAAAGTTTTTAACAGTTTAACATATTAGCACAATGCAATAACAGAAACAGTCTAATTTTTTTAACAGTTATGCTAATTTGTGCAGTTATTTTCTAGGCTACTGAATTGTACAATTCTAGGAGTTATGCTAATTCCTAGAGTTTATTAGGGGTACAAAACAATGGGAGGCTATTGTGAATTATAGCTTATAGAGAGTAGCTATAGTGTAGGGAGATTATGTGGGGTGGGAGCAAGAGCATTCCCACAGTGAAGTTAGGTGTGTGTGAAGTAAGGTTTTGAATGAATTGAGGCTGCTGGTGGTGTGGATGAGAGGTGGGAGGGAATTCCAATGGCGTGCCAGAGAGAAGGACATTAGATGTTTGCCTGGTGGACGGGCAGGTTTATGCAGTTCAATTAGATTCTGGGAATTAGATCTCAAAAGTCTATTTGGTTGGTACATTTTAAAGGTGGTGGCAAGAGAGAGACAGAGAGAGACATATACATTTCAGCTTTCAAATACCTAGCAACACAGCATAATTAGATTGTTCCTATATACTTTTGAAACACAGGATCTTTAAACCCAGCTAATGTCCATAACCATTAAGATGTCTGCAAAAAAATCCCAACTAACAACTAAGCCAAAAGTAAAAAGATCACACAGACAAACCAATTAGTAAAAAACTACAAGAAAACCTAGCCAAGCTAACATTTTCACTGTGTGATACCGTAAACCTCTGGTAATAGAGGCCCGTAGAATATATGCAAATGACCCCTTAAGGCCATCAAGTGTTTCAGCTATATGGCTTCTGAATGTCCATGACTTTTTATGTTTTATGTTCATTTTCATATATCAATAGGTCTCAATTACAACAGGTTTAAGATATAACACAGTGAAAACTCTAGCTTGGCTTGGTTTTCTTATAGTTTGTATTAATTAGTTTGTTTGTGTGACCCTTTTACTTTTGGTTTAGTTGTTAGTTGGGATAATATGTGGACACTTTAATGGTTATACACATCGGCTAGGTTTAAAGACCCTGTGTTTCTAGAATATACACTTATGCTGTGCTATGTCCACAACTAGTGGGTTTGGCTCTATTGACCTGAATCTGTCCATAGAGACTTAAAAAGTAAAATGTGAAAAGTCATGGATATTCAGAAGCCATATAGCTGAAACACTTTATGTCCTTAATAGGTCATTTGCACATATGCAATAGGCCTCTTTTACAAGAGGTTTGCAGTATCATGCAATGAAGACTGTAGTTTGTAGGGGCCAGCTTTCAAAATAAATCATTTGTCACCATATGTCTTGTACAAGTGTAAGACAAAAGAACATGGCCAGGGCCATCTTCTGAAAAGAAGTACATGATCCACCCCACTGTGATAGAGAAGAACATAGTAGCAGCTGATTTAAAAAAAAATCACCTCCAGTTCCCAGTTTAAGAGATAACGTGTTAGTGGCTTCTGAAAAGAATTACATGATTCACCCCCCACTGTGATAGAGAAGAGCACAGTAGCAGCTAATTTCCAAAAAAAAAAATATTACCTCCGGTCCCCAGTTTAAGAGGTAAAGAAATTGCCAGTGGAAGACTTGTAAACAAATGAACTACATCTTCATAAAATGTAATAGATAAAGAGCATAGCAGTGCTTCTTCCACAAAGAAAGCTCCTGCCTTTTCCCCAGTGTAGTGCATGACATGGGCTACCTTAAGAAACTATTTCATCCACCTAATTTAATAAGTAAATAGCAAAGCAGTGGCTAAATTCTAAAAGACATCACTTGTCCTCCTCACCAAATGTAACAGATGAACTGCATAGCAGTGTCAAACCGCTGAGAAAAATACCTGACCCCAATAAATGTAACAGACATATGTCAAAGAAACTTCTAAAAGAAATCCAAGCATCCTTGGTATGATAAAATACACAGAAATGAGAGGCCCACTCTTGTACAGGTCACCGTGATTTAGTATCACACGTGATATTCAAAAAATAAATTAAAGACATGAATACCAGCCATATCAAATGAGCATCAAAACAGTCTATTGCTGTGGGTAAAGCACTTCACTACTTCCGTCCTGTGCCCACTTGTGCAGCATTTCATAAAGTCTTGAACTATCTTTCTCTCTGGGTGTAAATACCCCCGTATTGTGGTCCATTACATACCATCACTTCACAATGGTTAAGAGGTGTGTACATAGCCAGGATCCCGCATTCTCTTCTCACACTCAAACAGGGCACTATATATGCAGAGAACACATTAACCAACAAGGTTTAAAATTTATTAACATGAAGTTTACTTGTAGGAGGCATTGCTCTTACAATAAAGCATAGACAGTGCCTCATGCAAAAGAGAAGGAGAGAGGAAATATTGTCCCCATGGCAGAGTGTGTTCCTGAATAAGCCGCAATGGTGAATACTTGATTGTTTGTCATGGGGAGCACTTCAGAATAACTCTAAATAGTGGTTTCAAAATCCTCTTAAGGAGGCAGAAGGAGTCCAGACAGCATAACATCAGTGTAGAAGGCCTGAATGAAATCCTGCCTGATGAAGGCTATATTTCTGAAGAGGATGTTCAAGCTGCAATCCTTGGTAAATGTACACACAGGTGATGTAATGAAGACAGCCGCCTTCTGCTGGAATGTTCTTTCTCTACATTAGTCAAGGGAATAGTAGACTTTTGATGACAGAAAGGAATGTATTTATTAACTTGTTTAACCAACTAGGCATGAGCACTTCTATCTTTTTCAGAGTAGCCCTGGAGAATAGTTTGTTTGCTTATGCTGTTTACTAAAAGTTCTTGTTGGAGTCTGCATGCAGTAAAAAGATGGATACAAATTCAGACCGGAGAGTGAAGCTTATTACCAGCTCATAGTATTAAATGTCTGCCTTAAATTGTCTATTGTGCAGGTGCAATACAGCTGGATCATGCCTGTTAGGCAACAATAAACACTGACTTGCTATAAACAAAGGAAACAAACCACAGGTCCCCAGGCTGCAGCCACTCACTCAGTGGCATCAGAACAATAACTGATTTTGAACTTCTAGTTATAAATAATGTTCTTTTGTCACATTATCACTTTGAAAGAAAATGAGGAAACATAGAATAGAAGAGTGAAAGCTCCAAAACCACGTTTAGAAAGAAAAATGAGGATTCATCTCTAGAAAGACTTACAACTTAGAAAAGATGACCATACATTCTTTACATATAGTAGCCTTGAGCTGAGAGACTGATCTATCAAGATGAAATCATGATGATCAGAGAGAAAGTCGATCAGAACAAAAACATTGGGTGATCTTGACATTAAGCTTCTCCAAAAATAGAAATAGATTTTTTCCTGATGGCAGTGATGAAGAATCACCTTCAGAATCTTTTTCACCAGACTGTATTGGGCAAGAGTCTTGGCTTCTACTAGGTCATGCAGACCTAGAGAGACAGGTACCCTGATGGAAGTATAAATGAGTTTTGGGTCAAAAGAATGCCTGAAGTAAGCCAGGAAAAACTTAAGAATTTATAGACTGAGAAAGAATAGAGTACCACTTAGCCCAAATGGTGAACATTTGCCTTGTACATCAGCTGAGTGGAAGTCTTTTTGCTAACCCACAATAACTTCTGAGATTTCCTTGGGAAGACCTGGGTGATCAAGAACTACTGCTGCCTTCAATTAATCATCACTGAAAAAGCCAAGATTCAAAGAAACTGGAATGAGGCTTTTCTAGGCCGTCATGGTTCATAGGTTCATAGGTTGGTACTAGGCTATCAGCCCTAGGGCCTATACAAGCCTAGCCATAACAATTCCCTGGCTATTTCTTCCCACATTATTTACTTTCCTGGACCCCTGTCTAGCAGGGCGACTGACATGATCCCTGGGGTGAATTTCCTTTCTCCAATCCAATCATCAAGGTTCCTCTTGAAGAGGTCCAAAGAGGCACTCTGCTTGACATGTATGGGCAATCTATTCCAGAGTCTGGGGAGTCTGTGAGTCAGGAACCTATCCCTCCAGCATGTTTTGTTTATTGTGATGACAAGGTTTAGATCCCTGGAGCGTGTAGCTCTGAGGGATTGGGATTTCTTTAAGTGTAGCATGTCCAACAGCTCTGGGTTTGACATGGCCTTGTATGTTAAGCAGAGATCACCTCTGAGTAGATGATATGCGACAGAGTATAGCTGGAGTTTTTTAAGGCGGTCAGCGTAGGGCATCTGCTTTAGGCCTGTGATTCTTTTAGTGAGGTATTTCTGAGGCCTTTCCAGTTGTTGCAGATGTCTTGAGAGGTACATACCAAATGGGGCGTTGTATTCTACAATGGGTCTAATGAGGGATGAGTACAGTGGGACAATGACCTCCTTTTTTCTGGATGAAAAGCCCTTCGTGATGAGGTGTGCCACATAGAAGGATTTCCTGACTGTTGTGGCGATGTGGTTATCGAAGGTGAGACCACTGTCCACCTGTGTCCCTAAGTCTCTTATCACACTTTCTGTGTTTAGTGTACTGCCACCTATATGGTAATTCATGGATACATGTTTTTCCCAAAGGGGATAACAATACATTTCTTGGCATTGAGCTTGAGCCCATGGCTCTGGCACCAAGCATCTGTTTCTGTAAGGCCCTTTTGTAGAGTATCCACATCATTTGGGGATTCAATAATGGCTCCCAGTTTGCAGTCATCTGCAAACTTTGTTAGCCAGAGTCCCTTAGTGTTGACCTGTACTTCAGAGAAGTAGATGCCAAACAAGAGCGCCCCAGGACTGAACCCTGAGGTACTCCACTTGTCACTTGTCTGGAGCTGGATTTGGAGTCGGCTACTTTTACAGTGTGGGTTCTATCAGTAAGCCATTTAGCAACCCATTGGGTGACATAGGGATTAATGCCCAACTTAGTAAGTTTATCTATGATTCCAGAGTGGGGGATGGTGTCAAAGGCCTTGGCAAGGTCTAGATAGGCTGTGTGGACCACCTTACCCTTGTCCATGGCTCTGGAGACTGATTCAAAGAAGTCAATCAGGTTCAGGAGACAAGATCGGCCCTTCACAAACCCAAACTGGGTGGGGTCCAGTGTTTGAAGGTTGCCAATGTCTTTGTTTATAAGTTCCATGATAATACGCTCCATGGCCTGTACAGATAAGGCTTGTCAGACTGATGGGATGGTAGTTTCCGGGATCCAAGTTGGATCCCCCTTGTGGATTGGGATAACTGTAGCTCTGCGCCACTCAGTGGGCACGAAACCTGAGGTGAGGCTATGATTAAACATGACACTTAGGTGAGGTGCCAGTTCATATTGTAGTTCATGTAGTACACAGCCCGGGATGTCATCTGGTCCCATGGATGCTGTATTCTTGGCTTTAGAGAGTGCGTTTTGTACCTGTGTGGCCGTTATTACTGGAATTTGGCAATCTTCCGGTATTGAGATGGGCCATTTAGGGGTGAGGGGGGTGAAGTTGGCACTGAATCGATCTGCCAGGATATTGGCAATATCCTTTGGATCAGTATATTTAATGCCATTCTGTTTTAGCTCAGACATAGTTATAGAATGCTTTGTGGTTGTCTTTGGAATCTTTGGCAATTTTATTTTCGTAACTAGCTTTGGAGGATTTTATGAGGCATCTCAGTTTCTTACTGAGGCTAGTAAGGGAGTTTTTTGCATCCTGGGATTTTCCTCTTTTCTGCAAAAGTTTCTTCCTTTTGTTGTAAAGTTTGTTTATGGCAGGGGACCACCAGATTGGCTTCCTTTTTTTGGATGAGAGCATTTTGGTTCTATTTGGGATGGCACGATTCATGCATGAGTGGATGTGCTCATACACTGCCTTAGTGTAGGATTCAGCAGTTGAACTTTCAGTTCCCATCTGCATGTGTGTTATGAAGTTTGTCACTTCTGACTTGAGTAGCATGAAGTTGGCTTTGGAGAAGTTTTTTATGGTGGTTTCTTTACTGGATGACAAACATGATCTCTGAGCTTCCGCTGTGGAAATTCACAAATAAGTGAGGTGTTAAGCAGTAGAGGTGAAATGTTTCCTTTTTATGCCATTAGGAATGCATCTGTTGCCCACTCCTAGCCTTTTCTTATTGGAGGCAACAGATCTTGCATAACATTACACTGTGACTGATGGCAAACAGATTGATATTTTAAGTGACTTACCACTGACAGACAACCTGAACACTATTCTGATCAAGTGAAAAACTGCAGTAGCTCATAATGAACCCAAAGGTACCTTTCAAGACATCTGATTCTTGCCTTTTATCAAGATATGGTCGTTTTCTCGATGGCAGTCCATATCTTGATAAAAGGCAAGACAGCCCAATCCCACACACCGATCCCATTCCCATAGAGAAGTTGCATTATGGTCTAAATTTATCTCCACAAGTCAACCCAGGAATCCAGATTCTCTGAATTTCTTAGTTGTCTCTGAAAGCAGTAAGTTTTGGTTGTGGATTATGTCTAGAATTCAATTGTTCTTTATTCATTTATCCTGTTACTCCATTTCTGGGATCTGGGGAAGCCAGAGCCTATGGTGGCTCTCAGTGGGTACAAGGCAGACAAGTAATATTGAACAGAGTGCCATTCTGTCACAGGACAAAGAGGGACATTTTTTTATGTCCTGTGGGCCTCCATTATAGGAGGTTTAAGTTTTTGCAAAGTGAAAATTCCAGCTTGGCTTGGTTTTTGTTGCAGTTTTTACTGAATGATTTGTTTGTATGACTTTTTTACTCTTTGGTTTATATTTATACTTTTGGGATATATATATATATATATATATACATATATATATCTATATATATCTATATATATATATATATATAAATATATATATATATATATATATATATATATATATATATATATATATATCTATATATATATATATATATATATATATATATATATATATATATATATATATATATATATATATATATATATATATATTTATATATATATATATATAGATATATATGTATAGATAGATCTATATTTATAAATATATATATATATATATATATATGTATGTGTGTGTGTGTATATATATGTATGTGTGTGTGTGTGTGTGTGTGTGTGTGTGTGTGTGTGTGTGTGTGTGTGTATATATATATATATATATATATATATATATATATATATATATATATGTATGTATGTAAGCAGCAAAACAGTATACAGCTCCCACAGACCGTGGTATAAATGGCCTTTTTCAATGTTTAAATGCTAAATCAGATTAAGCATTAAAAAAGCCCATTTAGGATGAAAGCAAGGTCTGCAGGGGGATTTATGTAAGCTAAATAAAGTTGATTACAATTTTTTATTATGTGCAGGCTATTTTGCTGTTTTTGGACTTACCTCATCCAAGCAACCATCCTGGTATATACAGATAGATAGAAACAGATAGATTTAAATAGATACACACACACACACACACACACACACACACACACACACACACACACACACACACACACACACACACACACACACACACACACACACACACACACACACATCTGCGGACACACACACACACATGTCTGCGGACACACACACACATACATGCAAATCTTGTACACACATATATCTCTTCAGTTGAGAAATAGTGCGGTGGTATGTGCAATAGTGAGCTTTGCTTTCATTACAATTATATTATTTTGCTTTACACAGGAAAGGCCTGTTTATGGTCTACCATCAGTCTGGCTAAAACCAGTGTTTTGCTTTTCTACTCCATTCTTTCAGGGAATCTGCAATGTAAAAACATTTTTGGTATTAAAATCCATGCCACCAAATCAACAGGAGATTATATATTTTCATGTACAAGTTAAAACCTGCTATGCAGATGATGTGCATCCCGAGTGTGACCCAGGCAACCTGGTCTTGACTATTGGCCCTAGTACTGGAGGAGCCATTTGGGGTTGGCTGGAGAATGATAGGACATGACATGCTTGTCTTTCCCAGGAGGGGAAGGGAGGGGGGTTTACATGCTCTTGGGAGCAGACAGAGTGGTGTGATTTCCCTTGTGGGGATGAGAGAAACCATCATTCTTGCTATGAGATGAGGGTCTGAGCTGCTTGAAGCAAACACCATTTGCTGACCTCCACAGTCACCCATTTGCACTCCCCCAACACCTCACCAGGAATGCACAATAGCGAATAAAAATAAAAATAAGAAAACTCCAAATCTTCACTATGGACTGCTTCAGAGATGAACTTTCTCAGTCATCTTTTGCCTGAGAATGAAAAAAATTATCTACAGGCAGTGGCAGTAAAAAATTGGAAATAAAGTAAAAAAGAGAATAAGGAAAAAAAGATCCTCTGGGGTGCACATGGAAGTACCACTTTAGAGATTAATCCCATTAAGATCACTCAGTCAGCCTGTTCATCCTATTTAACAATAGAATAGTAAGTACCATTTCTAGGGTAAATCCTTCATGACTGGGTTCAGGCACTAGCTAACCAGACCTGCCTTGATTTTAAGTGCATCAGCAGGGAGTTTGCTTTTGCATGTTTAGGCTCCTTACCTATAACACCTTTGCTATAACTTTTCCCTGCAATCTGTCAATGCCTTGTCCATTTCCTAAATTCATCCCCATGTGCAGACAGTTAGGCCACCGCCTGCCTCTTCACCCAAGTGTCACTCATTCCCTGTGATCCATTCCTTTATATAGACAGCTGACACATCTCCTTATCTCTTCTTTCTGCATTGTGTGTAGAAATTGCACTCTAAAATATTTATACTATCTTGAGGCTCATATAATTTCAAGAATGTAAAAGTATGTACAGCATTACTTGCAGGCCATAATTAAAGAAGTTGGGACAAAGCACATCTAGTGTTGTAGTCCTGCTACATTTGATCACAGCAGTATCTTCAAATAACTGTCAGTTAAAAAGCTTTACGTTCAGTTCTGGGCCTGATACCTAGAATCTGTACTGCACACTACATGAATGAACAATCTACTAAACAACAAAGAAGGCCGCGGTTATCCTCAACATGTAATTATTTTTAGTGAGACTGTGTCATTTCTACTATGTCTAAAATCATCATACTGAAAGTTACTATAAAACTTAAGTTCCCAATGCTTTCCTATAAGCTGTAAATGCTTTAATTATAGAACAAAGAGTATTTCTAGTGGAGAAGATTGCAATTAATGCAGTGTTTAATAAGTCATGAGACCTAATTTCCAGCTGTAGCTCTATACCTCTCCTGGCATCATGTATGCCAACACAGTGAAATTTGATATAACTGGGACTGGAAATGTATTCAGAATCAAATGTTGTGACAAAGCAGGTTTTCACATGACACAGCAATAGTCTAAACCCTTGAAACATAAGATGGATTTCAGACCTCACATTTGAGGCCAGCCTTTCATTGTTTACATGAAAACAATGCTCCTGGGAAAGTTTAAGAATCTAGTGCTGCTCTCTCATTTCACTTTTACATCTTAAACATCAGTTCAAAGCTGGGCTACGTAGTCACTGTTCACCTGTAACTGTAACAAATGATGCTAGTCTAGGGATCTTGGTTTTCCTTGGCGATAATTGTGTTTTGCGTTAACATTTGTATACACTCTGCCTATTTCCACTGTTGTACTGTTACTCAGCAGGAAGTTGTGCAGCAAACTGTATAAACTTATGTTTATTGTGTTGAAATATTGCTATTTTTAGAACATTGTTAATTATTTTATTTGCAATGTAACAGACTGTGGATGAAAAGGGACCCTTGGCTTGGGTCCAGTCTACTTACCTAAAATAAAATACAGTAATGACTATTATTTGTCAGTGTGAGTTCAGGTAGTTAAATAGGGGGGGAATGTTTTTCAGCTTTTTGAAGAATTGCTGGGAAATAGAAGAAGCCAATTGTTTCTTTTTAAGCAACAAAGCCTTGTCTTTCTTTGGTAATTTACTGCCACAAGCCAAAAAGATCTAGTTTATAAATTAAAGACACTTTTTTACAAAGTTAAAGCCTACTTCTAGACTAAATTGTTAGAAGTAATTCTGAATGAAAGACTATGCTCCAGATCCACATTTGCCACAGAATACATGCAGATCAATTAAAATGAGCATCACAGATGAGATGCGGACCTTTTACATGTGTCTCTCACACCTTGATGGAAGCAGTCTGAAAAACACCATCTCTTCTTTCCCCATTTGACCTGTTTCTTCCTTTATTCACTGTAATATAAATACAAAAGAGAAACAGAAAATGTATCCAGGAAAAGGATTTCTTGCCTCATGTTAATTTACATTTTAACACTTGAAAGATGTTTCCTCTGCGTGTAATTCTATAAATGTCCTGTCTGGGTGAATGGTTAGTGTCAATGCATCCTTAGCATCTAGTCTGTCCTAATCCAACACCTATCTTATCCTGGCTCATCATATTTCAAACATTCTCTCCTAACTCGCTGTATGATCACCCTAGTTTGCCTAAGTATAAAAGGACATATCGCTGTACATACCTAGTTTTACCTCAAGCCTCCATTATCAATCAAAACCCATCCAGGAGACAGCTATCAGAGTTTTGTTGTATTGTTGTTACTGTACACTTGCATTAATAGGCTACATTGAACATTAACTGTCAGTGCTAAGCACATTTCCTCAAAAACTCATATTGCGTGATTTGTACTTCTTTACCAATAGATGGTGTTATTATAGCAGTCCAGAACACTTCTGTTCATCTAGGATGGGAAAGCTGGGATTGGCTTCTCACTCCCATCCTTCCTGACCAGTTTCTCCCCTACCCCAGTTATCAGATGATCTCCAAGTCATCTAGTTCATAGTGAGGTCATTATTCCTCTGCACTATGAAGACAATTTGTCTTCCATTTTACCAAAAGCTTTTGGTACCATGCTGGGAAACTTTACAATATTTTATAGGTGGCCATTTTTTTCCTGGGGTCCCCTGCATCATCCTAAAACTTTACTACCCAATGCCCCATGGCCATGGCAGGTCTACTAGCTACTCTGACCACCCCCAGACTTCTTTACTTTCTGCAACACTGGTCATGGAACATAAGGGTGAAGTTGTCCTTGATCTGTACATCTACACAGCTGCCAGAGCAGAATCCAGCAATAGGTGACCTAGGCAGTCACCTAGGGCCCACTGGCTGGGAGGGGCCTGCTGACTGGAGCGGCTGCCACAACATTTAATTAAAAACATTCCTTCTTTAAGAACACCTTCTGCATCTGTGTGTGCAATGCAGATTTTCATCCTTCCATGCATAAACACACACACACACACACACACACACACACACACACACACACACACACACACACACACACTTGGTGTTGCTTCTTCATTTCCATATGCAGAATTTAAACTCACACAAAACATTCCTGCTTAAACCCTGTACCTTGGTTACAGCAGACAAGAGCCTGAATTCTCTTCACCAACTAACAGACTACGCAAAAAGCGTGAGTTTCAGTGCATTTTCAAGGAATTGTGAGCTTCAGTACATTTTCATAGAACTCTGAGCTTCCAGGGAAGATAAGTTTACTGCTGCTCATCTTAAACCTGTTTTCAATGTGCAGCTGTTTTGTTTAGCAAATGGTCATCATTGTTTTGCTAGAGAGTTTGAAAGCAGTGTTAGTAGTACAACAGGTAGCATACTTGTGTTTGAAGTAGAAGGCTGTAGGTTCTATTCCCACACAATGTAGTTGGATTGCTGATACTGTGGTATATATTAAGGGGAGCTGCAGTCCTGAGTGTGTCCTCCTTTGGATGAGATGGCTAGTAACTTTGAACCTGTTTTTGTTTTGCAATTCATTCCCTATTGCAATATTATTAGCTTCTTATCATTTTTTTAATGGTAGGGCAGCAGACACTGAATTTGTAAATGAAACATTGAAATATAAATTTGTTTGCCAGCAGCAACCTCTTCATTAGTTACAGATCTCTTTAATGTGGAGTTATTCAGATGGTTTTTACTTCTGCAGAGATTGTGCAAGTTGACTGATATTGGAAGATTGTAATGACAGAAGTTTGAGTGGCCTTTTATGGTTGAAATGTTCTGAAATGGGCAGGTTTGTCATTATTGGTTCATAACTTTTGTTTCTTTGCTTAGTTGAAAATTTTTGTTTCTTTGCTTACTGGAAAAATGTTTAAAATTACAAGTTTAAAATGCAATCTAACGCATCAGACCAAGTTCATGATAGAAGACTAATTCCTTCTGTCGATCATGTTTTTTTCAATTGTTTGGTAAATGTGTAAGCACAATAAGCTACAAGGCAACATGCTTAATTCTGACTCAGATTAGAGACATTGTTACAAGAATTTACAAAAACACGGTAACTACTTTGTAAAACATAAGAAATAAGTACAGCATACGGTACGTGAGGTTAGGCCCCAGCAGTAAAGCAGACTAGTTTAATATTAATAACAAAACAATGAGTAGCAGTAGTAGCCAGTAAGCATACAAAACAGTTTTAGACATGCAAAGAAATCGTTTTAATTTTAATGACAGCACACTATAATGGAATTACGCCCAAGCAAGCAATAATGCCAGAAATGTGGGTGTTACCAGGGAAATAAAAGAATTCCCAGGGGTGTTTTTTGAGTGTCCCATCATCCCTGGAAGGTACATTAATTTTTGATAACACCTACCCTGCAGGGCATTACTAGGCTTAGATAATGGGCTGTCTGCTGCATTGTTTTGTATTATTTTATTAGTGTGTGTGTGTGTGTGTGTGTGTGTGTGTGTGAGTGTGTGTGTGTGTGTATGTGTTTGTGTGTGTGTGTGTGTGTGTGTATATTTATTTATATATATATATATATATATATATATATATATATATATATATATATTTTATTTAAATAATTCCTATGTCTAATGCTGCAGACTTGGTGTAGTACATGTAATTGTTGTTGGAGGAAGTACTTTACATCTAAAATATGTTATGTAAGTATTTAATGTCCACAGACATACAGAGACACACACACACACACACACACACACACACACACACACACACACACACACACACACACACACACACACGCACTTTTGACCTTGTCAAATAATAAGTTACAGATGTGGGACATAAAGAGAGCTTAAATGTGAACACAGTCATCTTAGAAGCTGTGTTCTGATACTATAATCTTCACAGATATGGTTTACTTCTTCAGTCTCCTCCATTGCTGTACATTTACTGTTGTTGCTGGTGATTTTATTTTTACTTTAACTCATACTGGAATTAACAGAATTATGTGTGTATTGTGAAATTAAAAAAAATCTTCCATTGCTGATGAAAAGTAGAAGTGCTTATGTCAAGTAAAATAGATGGATATCTGTAAGTTCCTGTAGCAAATAATCATAGAAAGAGAAAGCACATTCTATTCAGTTAAACACACATATATAAGACTAAACACAAGCAAATGTCTGCCAGGTGGCATAGAGGACTAAGGCTATGACGTAGCAGTAAGCTGCTTCCTGTGGTGCAATGTTTAATTCCCTATACCTTCATTTTCCTACTGTGTAACCTTAAGCAAGTCAATTGACCAAACAGTGCTTTGGCCAAATGGGAATTTGAGCTAGGCTCCTTAATGGTCTCCTGGACTATATTGTCTATTAACTACCTATGAATTTATAATGTTATAAATTAGTTTTATAGGAGGAAATAATCTCTCCTAGATTGTACTGCTGACAGCACTGTGATATAATTGAGAGGGGATGGTGGGAGAACAAACTTTTAAGGGGACCTGAGGTTATTGAGAGAAAGGGCTGACAAATGGTATTATTTAATAGATTTATTTGCTCAAATATGCTCATTTGGCTAGAGAACTGATCCATTATAAGGGCCACAAGGTAACAGTGGCTGGAGAAAACACACAAAACTCTACAACTACTGAGGGCCCCATACAGAAGGGATCTAAGGACTGGCAGATGTAGTGGAGTAAAAGTATACCAAAAAAGGAAGGAAAAATTGTGTCAGCTAAGAGATATCCCCCGAGTGTCTATGGCATTTGGTTTGAATGCACTTCTACGTGCCGCATGTCACTATCTCCCCTACAATCAACTTGAAACTAAATTATTTGCTTATTACAATTTTTAGTGTCCAGAGTGGATTGTCTTGACCAAAAAACACTTGACGTGGATTAGGGAACTTCCTCTTAGCTTATGAAAACATGTCTGACTTCCCTCCAGACCAGTGTCATCCTGTCGCAGTAACCAAGAACAAAGCCCTCTCTACTACAATTGGCCTGCTGGAAGACAGATAAGTCACCTGTTGTCATGACATCACTAACATTTTCCTGGGATTTTTCTTTAGACCCAAAATCTCTTGATGTGGCTTCATACACATGCACCTTCATGGCTACATTGAAGCAAACTGAATGACAAAGCTGGGCACATGACACAGTCCAGTGCCTGCTGCTATACTTGGCCTGTAGCAGGAGCCATCAGTGTGAGTGGACCTAACCTTGTCCTTCTCTAAAGATGGGTAAGCCAGCAATAACTACTCACTCCAATTTCAACTGATTGGCTCCTCCATTGCTCAGGCTGCTTACTGAGTCCAAATCATAGACATGGCTTTACCCCTGTAAGACATGAAGCTTGCTTACTCCAAAACTAATTTGTATGAGTTCAATTTTTCAGTGGATGCATTGCATTGCTTAAACTGAGTACATGGACTAATAACAGCACGGGGCTTGTAGTTTCATGCATTAGACTCCTATTATGTGTACTCTGAGCTGGCTCACCACTATTTTCAGATCACATTTATTTTTATTTTGTTATCTTAAAATTCTTCTGTAAGACTGGCTATCCTCTTGAAAGTGAAGATGCCAACAGTGACAACACTGTCTACATAGCAGATTACACTAACATTATTTACAAGTTAGGAGCTAACATTATTTACAAGTTAGGAGCTGTCAAGAGCAAATATCCCAAACTCACATCTATTTTTACTTCTGGGATCTGTAAAGTAACTGGACAAGTAAGGCTGGATAAGGTAGTCCATTTACTCTTCATTATAGTGCAATAAACAGCAGTAACAGACTTGTACATATGTAGCAGGAACTGAGCAAGAGAGCAATGTAAACGAGCCAAGGATGTGCACGCTACGTTTATTACTGGCTACTTTACAAGTATGTACAACAAGAAGGCCTCCACAGTGAGTCTGTGCAACTGGTGCAGCTCTGCTTAAACCACACCTGCTGGAAAACATCAGCAGGGCTATCCCTACAGATCAGCCAACAAAATAATCTCTTTGATGGGTGGTACACCTGGTGGGTGGCACTGGTGTTCACAAAGCTGGGCACATTCCAGGCAATCCTTCACATGCAGAGTTCTTTAGGTAGAAATCAATGAAGAAGAATTAGCTGAACTTCTCTGTACACCCTTTCTTCAGAGATACGTTTGATGTTAGACGGAGACTGTAGTGCTAAGGGTGTGGGAGACTATAGACCCCCCCACCTGGAAGTGTGGTGCAGTAATGGAAATAATTTTATCTTTTTTCCAGGTACATTCTAAGTCATTAATAATCTCTAGCAGAAATCCCCTCTTTGGATGTGGAAGAGAGTTTAAATGCTTCCTAATTAAAGCAACAAAACTACTCTTTATTGAAGGAGAATGACATTTCAAAGGTGGCAGTTGCTGT